>NC_057803.1:727226193-727234443 GCF_018294505.1 Triticum aestivum | reverse complement strand
CAAGCAAATCCATGACGATCAAAATTTAAGCGGCCTGCCTTTACTACTTGAAAAAATGTCAAAAGAATTTCAATCTACCCCAAAAACTCAATCTCTTGATACATTTACATCTTACGTGCCTGATTCTGAATGTTATCTCCATTTTTTGTTTCTTTCGCTTGACACAAACCCTGGTTAAACACCCCATTTTTTTGTTTTCTTTATGTAGCTAGGTTAGAGCCCGCACTAATTCTCTCTCTCTCTCTCTCTCTCTCTCTCTCTCTGGGGGAACTCTCTATCTCTCCCTCTCTCTCTCTTCAGATTGCCGTGTTGCTGTACCTGTGGTGGGCCCCGTCCTTGCCACTGCACCAAATGCCTCTCATCGTTTAGCCTGTTGCCTCCATGCTGACCTGCACACCTACAACAAAAATTCAATATTGTGTTCCCAAGCCATGTGTACTGCTTGTATTTGATAATGTTCTCAGTTACTCCCTTTAAAGCTTATTTCATTTCAGGAACATGATCTGTTGATCCAATTTTTTTTATTCCTCTCATGGTAACTTAGCAACTGCTGGATTATAAGGTCAAACATTTAATTAAACAATTACTACTTGATTAAGGAATTTAAACTTGATAGTAGTATCCTACTTGTAGTCAGATGCACAAGTATCTTACTAGTCTTTAGCGCCCTACTAGTGGCCTGCTTATATTATGTACAGTGGAAAACAGAGCACTACTTGGTATCCTTATTATCTCAAGGAATATTTAAATAAGTATTGAATGTCCTAGAATAAGAGTTATAGCACAACCCATTTCCCTATTATCGATTAAGAGGATATTAATCCTACAGCAGCCTGACTAATCTCGCGCCATCCATGGCAATTAGCATGGTTCGATTTAGCTTTTTTGTTCTTTTAGTTTTATACTTTATTCAATAAAAAGGTAATCAAATCACTCATTCAAAAAGCAATCAGACCCATTCCATACTCTCAGGAATCGGGGCCAATGGATGATTTGCCCCACCTTTGCCTTGCCTGGGCCAAAATGCCCCATCTTACAATGCAATTGATGAAATGCCCCATCTTTGCTCTGCCTCTAGAGAAAATGCCACACACTTAACTTGATGATGTATCATCACCATAAGACAAAAATTAGATGGTGGAAATGATGAAACTACCCCTGAACAAAAAACAAAATATTAGTAGCCCACAAAATCTTGTGCGTATGTTGAAAAAAATTCAAATTTTGTAAAAAAACTAACCTTCCCAGAAAAATATGAAAATATACCAAAAAAACAAGTATATTCATAGTAGCCTACTGTTCAAATTTTAGCTAATTCTGGGCATAGATCGTAGAGAAACAAGAATTCAAATTTCTATTCAAATTTTGGGCGAAAATTTAAACTACCCAAAAAAATCTGAAAAAATTACAGAAAATCATATATATTCAGAGTAGCCTACTGTTCAAATTTCAGCCAATTCTGGACATGGATCATAGAGAAAACAAGAATTCAAATTTGTGTTCATATTTTGGGCGAAAATTTAAACAACCCAGAAAAATCTGAAAAACTTATAGAAAATCAAGTATATTCACAGTAGCCTATTGTTTAAATGTCTGCCAATTCTGGACATGGATAATAGAGAAAACAAGAATTCAAATTTCTGTCCAAATTTTGGGCGAAAATTTAAACTGCCCAGAAAAATCTAAAAAATTTGTGGAAAATCAAGTATATTCACAGTAGCCTGTTGTTCAAATTTTCATCCAATTCCAAGCAAATATAGAAGAGAAAATGGCATATATACTTGTCGTCCATCAAGTTTGGTACATTAGTCCTGCAAGTAGATGAAGTTCTCCGGTACATGAGTTCCAGTTTTCATTCTGCATCATAAAATAGAGCAATACATTGCAAAGCAAATCTTAAGTTCCAACATATAGATGAAGGTTTCAAGTCCCAACACACGACAAACATATCATAAAATAGAGCAAATCCCATGTTCACATGCAAAGTCTTCCTCTTGTTCTTCCTTGGCGGTATCTTTTTGAGAGTTGATGTAGTTGTTCTCTTGGGAGTACTTTGCCCTAGAGAGGTTGTTTGCATCATAGATTGACCGCCTCCATCAACTATTGCCAAAGCAAGAAAGCTGCAATTTTTCAGTTCTTATTTACCTGGGAATGCAAATAGTGAGCAAAGTGTGATATATTATTGGGAGGTGTGAATTTCACCTTCTTGTGACTGGCCAAGGGCTGTTTTCCAAGCTTGGTGGAATGGTAATGAATATTCTATTGGGAGTTGTCGGGGTGATGGTTGCAGCAGGACCATCATTTGTTTGATCATCGCATACATCCATCAAGGTAGCCTTCACCTTCTTTCTACTCTTTCTTGGCATGCATCACAGTCATACAACTGTCAAATGTAAGTTAGTTCATACGATACACAATTTAAGAAGAAGAAGACATGTTACCTTTTTTCTCGTGCCATTTAGTGGGTACTTTGCTTGCCGATGTCCCAACTCATTACACCTTTTGCATCTATTTTCGCTACCTAGTTGTTTCTTTTCTTTCTCTTTTTTCTTGCTATTTCATCTAGTACCTCCTTCCAAGCAACTTTTCATCCTTTTCATTCTATGCTTCCCAGAACTCCACTTGAATGTAGGTGTGAACAACTTGAAGTCAAGGTCAGCTTTTGGCCATTGAGACCGATTTGTGATGGGCTCTATGGTAGGCTTGTAAGAAGCCCTAAATCTGGCCAGAGAGTAATACTCATGCACATACTTGTCCAACTTCAAGTTCCTCCTTTCCATGAGAAAAACTAGTGCATGATCACAAGGTTGTCCTGTCTGTTGCCACTCAAGACAAATGCAACTATGTTCCTCAAGTTTCAGAACATGTCTAAGATTCTTTTTGCTAGTATCCCTCACCTTAGCCTTGTATTAGCGGACTTACCTGTCTTTAAATGACCAAATACTCTACTTCTATTGTTTATTTGTTGAATGACAGGAGGTAGCATCTCCCATTGAAGCAACTCTCCAATTGCTCTCCTCTTGTTCATAAGTATCATGATTTTCTCTCTTATTGTGTCAGCTAACTCATCAACAGGCAAGTCCTTGTAGTCCTTAACCGAGTTATTAAATGACTTAGATAGGTTGTTATGAATGTAATAACACTTGATATCAATATTAAATTTGCACGTAATCCACAACAATGAGTGATATGTATTCAAATAATCACCAACACTTGGATCAACTTCCATGACCTTATTAATGTGGTACTAAAAAGAAGTCTCCTTGTAAGCCTTAGCCGCTGGCCGCATGTGACCAAAGACATCATCCTGAAACTTTTTGACAAAGTTTTGCATCAAGTGCCTTAAATACTTTTTCTCTCTGCATGAGGGAAAACTTCCTTCACAACATTTTCTAATCCTTTACAAGCATAAATGCTAATAGCTAAGGTTGGCATATGACCTATCGCTCTATGCAAATTAGGCATGAACCAAGGCCAACTTTCTTCAGTTTCATATTAGAAAAAAGCAATTGCTATAGGAAACATCCAATTGTGCCCATCAAGGGTAGTCCAAGAAGCTAGCTGCCCATTCCGCTTCCCATTAAGTGCAGTGGAATCTATGCTAAGATATGGTCTACAACCAACATGAAATCCGTCAATGCAAGGTTTAAGACACATAAAAAATCTGCTGAAATAAATTTTACCATCCTTTGCCAGACTATCAACCTCTACAATGCTGCCAGGAGACCTCAAATCATCTCCGCTTTGAAGTTGAGCAATCTCTTGAAATTGTCATACCAACTACGATAAAACTGAGCCAATGCCCTTTCTTTACCTAAAAACACCGTGTCATACCCACCATGCACATTGTACTACTCTACTAGCCTTTTCTGCAAGTTCTTAGCAGTAATGGTTGGCTTAGCCTTCAATGTGTCATTTGACCTGTCTTCCACCCAAGATTTATCTGCCATGCTACTTCTGAGCCTGCTTGTGAGAAGGGCTTACTTTGTTAACCTGTAGAAAAAAGGTTATATACATAAGCAAAATATACGACAATAACACTAAGCTACACAATAAAACTAATGTAGTACCCTGATCATTTTCTTATCTGCAGTAATGCGTGCAGTTATGCTCCAACTACATCCTTTTGCAGTTAAAGGAGAAATCTTCATAGTACTCCAATCGATTATTGGGATGCTTGTTTTAATACTTTCATAGGTCCCATCATCCATTGGAGTAACCTGACAAGTGTTCATATGTGAAGTGAAATCATTCTCATTGTCAGATGTCACATTAAATATGTTCTCTCCTTCAATCCTACTCGGAATGTAGAGAAGTAACACATTCAAATTTAGTTAGTCTCACCTAATAGTCATTGAATTCAAGTTTGCTAAATGAGTTGCAATTTTGGGAGAAACTCACCCACTAAGAGCACATTCGGTAGCACAAATGGCACCATCCATCTCCTTTGATAGTAAATCATTCATGCTAGATCCATTTCCCGTGCTAGAGTTCATACCAAACGAAATCACAACACACATCAATCCCTAAAATTGTCCAAATCGAGTAAGCATACACATTTGGGGCAACCAAATTGAGGAAATAACTATGTGTATAGCAAGGGTAGCTCACCAGCCCGCTCACCTAGGTGGAGCCTCTCGCACGGGACACATGGAAGGGTGCAGCTAGTTGCCTCACAAACAGGGAGCACGGAGCTGTGGGCGCCATGGACGGTGGAGACGGTAATGAGACGGACAAGTTCAGGTCCGCCGAGGAGGTGGATGGGCATACGGCCAGGGGATGAGCGAAGGCGTCCATAGGCGGAGTCAGCGGGTGCCCGCGGTGACCCGAGGTAGCCGGAGGCGGCGGCTGCCCGCGATGACCCGAGGTAGCCGGAGATGGAGGCTGCCCGCGGCAACCGGAGGGGGCGGCGGCCCGCGGCGGCAAGAGCCCTAGCTGCTGTTGCGTGCGCGTCGTGTGGGTTGTGGTCTCGTACTAGTTGACCAGCACGAACAAACATGAAATAGTTCACCCAGCGTGCGTGCATTTGGTTGATTTTGTCAGCGGCAACTTTGTACTTTCCATTTACTAATTATAGTATTTAAGTAAACATCTATACTTATTTATAATGTGGGGTATTTTGTGTAGAGGCAGAGGAAAAATGGGGCATTTCATCAATTATAATGTAAGATGGGGCATTTTGGCCCAGGCAGGGCAAAGGTGGGCCAAATCATCCATTGGCCCCAGGAATCAGAGCTTAAGTATGTTTTTCAGTTCAGATATATTCATATGATCCTGTTTAGTCCACAATCAAAAGCATAGGATAGAAGTTGGCATCCTCAGTGAATTAGTTTATTGCATGTATGTATGTGCTAGTGTAACTAACATGCGTAAGTGTAGATGCTTTACTGAACCTGATTTTACATTTGTTAGAGCATGCTATGGTACCATGGCATGTACATGAACCGATGCTACAGTAGTACATCGAGTTATTTGATCAATGTTCATGATAGACATGATCTGTTGTGGAACAACTGAAAACCTTGAATCTTGATTGCATGATAAACACATGAATGTTTTTTGATTTTATATATGCAATTGTTTTCCGTGTCCATGAAAACCAACCAATATCATGAACGAAATATTCTTTAATTAGACATGGATCCTGATATTCATACACTTGTAAATTGCTCTTTCCTTAATTCGGAAGAATGTGGAAACACCAATTAACGACATAGACATTTGGAATTAAGCAATTGGACATATACTTAGCCACCTAGTATATGATAATTTTTCCGGATACTAGGTACTCATAGAGCTGGAACAAGTTCAAGAGGCCATGACTTTATGATGAGAACATTTTCAAGGAATGCAATGCTTCACCAACTAGTCGATGGAAGAAATTACATAATATCCAATATAAATTGATCATTTTTTCATTTTGTGGTTGACATTTGGTTTGAGCTTATTCTATTGATGAGAATATACCAGGGCATGGGAAGTATGTCGCCAAGGCCTAAGCCCGAAAACCCAGCGATTGAGTTGTCGTTCTTGGTCTAATGCTTTCCGCTGGCACATCGACCGAAAATCCCAAATACTTTCGATTGAAACATATCTTAATAGTCTACTATTTACATCTTGTAGGCGAAGCTGGACTGGTACTTGGCATTTTAAGGTCATACTTGCATACCATAGCTAGCTAGTATGCAGAGGCCGAGTCTATCCCCTTTTAGAGAAATGCCTGTGTCATCCACATGGTAGATGAAACCCATCCGATCCAATTTTTGGTCGCCAATGCTCCACCAACTAGTGGGTATGTTGACATTATGAAATAAATAAGAGATGAGTCGTTTATTTGTTTTGGAGTTCACATTTTCTGTTAACTTCATTATAAAGTTGGTGAGCGCTTTACACATTGTCAAGACATAGCGTGAAACAAATGGTTCTGCACTACTGCTTGTTCAAACAGAATCTAGAATGGTACCGAAGTTTTTGTAGCATATCACGACAATTACTATCTACCAAACCGAAATTGATTATAAAGCTTCAGAAACACACATGAGGTATGCTAGTGTGGCACCCGTCTGCAGAACATATTTGGGCCACGAAAAGTACTAGGATGCACATGTATACATGTGCTTCTAGATATGTATCCATCTCACATGACGATAATATATAAGACAACCACCACAACATAATCAGTCCTAGCATACGTGATAGGTTTAGTAACATTTCACGTCCATCACTTTTGTGTCCATGCCTCTCTTTTTCACAGACCACTAGATATATTTTGGGGATTAGGAGGCATCAAGAAAAAAACAATATGAATTTTCCATTGGCGAAGATCTACAAAATGCTTAACCAGCACCATGCACGAGATCATGCTCAGCATCGCGAGGAACAGGTGCTCCCTGGTCAACACCAATCCTGACTCGCAGCCGCCAGCGAGAAGCTGTCACTGCGCACATGGTGTACAGAAGCAACCACACCTCCTCACAACGACCGTGCTTGTAGCTGAGAAGGCAAGTTTCATGGAAGAGTATGGTGATGCAGATCCTGCAGGGGTGGCAGCAGTACATGTTGTTGGGGGACCGAAGCATATTGAAGTAGTCCTATGAAGTATACAGATGGAGACAAAACGACCACAACTTTTGGTAGCAGCATGTGCAGGGTAAATTTCGTGTTTTGACCCTTTTTCAATACTTGATCAAAATCTAACCCTGTTTTGCAAAAAATTCGGGATCTGACCGTTTCCTTACCACTAGAGTCCATGGCGGTAGGGTATAACAGCCTACCGCCAAAGTCCCTGGGGTAGGGTTGTACACCCTACCAGGAATTTTTTCTAAGTATGAAACACAGTGCATGCTCGCACCTACCGCCGGGCACCTTGGCGGTAGGGTTGTACAAGCAACCGCCAGCTTGTTTGGCGGTAGGGGTGTTTCCTACTGCCGAAGTCCCTGGCGGTAGGCTGTTAGACCCTACCGCCATAGACCCCGGCGATAGCAAAAGGGTCATATCTCAATTTTTTTACAAACTAGGGTCAAATCTCGATCAAGTATTGGCAAAAGGGTCAAAACACGAAATTTAGCCGCGTGTGCATAGATGGATAAGGTATCATGGTAGTGGTGGTGCCAGGACATCAATCATGCGTATTCATTCAAAGCTATGTAGTCAAATATATGTGGGTATATAAACTTTTATTATTATTCAATATGGTTTGTATTTTTTTGAAAAAATATGTAGTCAACTTGCTACATACTAGTCATAGTCTACAGGTGGCTTCACCACAATGGCATGGAAGGTGTTTACCGAACATGGCTCACTCATGCAGAAATGCTTTTCCATGACTGGCAATCGAGCCATTTAGCATTGCCCTTCCTAAAAATTAAGCTATCTGTAAACTGAGGCAGTTAAGGTTATGGTAGGGTCACATATCACATTGGTTATGTTGAATATATTGTGTCTTGGGCCACCTCCTAGTTCTCCTGTATAGTTGAGGTTGTGACCTTATGCTGTACATCATACATACGTGCCCTGTGGACCGATCAATGCAATTGTGTTGCACAACCTATTCTAGTTCTCTACATGGTATATATCGCCAGTCATTCCTAGCCCTAACCGTCGTCGCCGCCGCCATCACTGCTTCCTACAGTCGCCACCGCCACCCGCCGACACCGGTTCCTCCGGACGCAGCCGCCGCCCAACCCACCCGTAGCCACCACCACCCGCCGCTGCCGCAGGCCTCTCCTTAGCTGCCACCGCTCTCTCCCG